>NC_084742.1:41911588-41934088 GCF_033978785.1 Entelurus aequoreus | reverse complement strand
CTTCGCCGGGGAACCTCCTCAAATTCGGTCATAATGGTCTCCGAAGGAAACAAAAACGGGTAAGAGTGCGACACAGGTATCTTTCATTCATTGTGTCCATTTCCCACGGCCCCAGGGTCGTTTTGGACAACGGGATTGCCTGTGTTTTAATTCATGTTAGCGGCGATATCTTTCTGTCTTACGTGTGATTAAAGTTGGCCATTATGGGTGTGAGCATGGGGCAATGGCGCTGTGTCTTTTGTTCGGTGAAGAGGCGAGAGGTTAGCTTTTCTCTTCGACCGGTGCCTCAAATAACACGGAAAGTAGTATGGCGTGTTTAATAAATCACGGGGCTATGATTTCATGTTCTTGTAATAATCATAACAACTATTATGACCTCTGCCGAAAAGCACAAATGTCTTATTACAGAAATAGGACCTCCCTGTTTCCATTAACACTGTTTTTTTAAGGATCATTAAACTGGATATATATGTAATGAGGGCAGCACGGTGCCTCACAATATGAATCTCCTGAGTTCAATCCCGGGCTCGGGATCTTTCTGTGTGGAGTTCTCCCCGTGACTGCATGGGTTACCCCGGGTACTCCGGCTTCCTCCCACCTCCAAAAACATACACCTGGCGATAGGTTGATTGGCAACACTAAATTGGACCTAGTGAATGTAATTAGTGTGATTGTTGGCCCTGCGATGAGGTGGCGACTGGTCCAGGGTGTACACCACCTTCCGCCCGAATGCAGCTGAGATTGGCTCCAGCACCCCCGTGACCCCGAAAGGGACAAGCTGTAGAAGATGGATGGATGGATATATGTAATGAGTGAGGTGATGTCTTTGTGGTTTTATGTAATTGTCCCACCTGACTCATTTCTGACCCCTGGGACCTTCCAACATGTATGCTGTGATTGCAAACGTGACCTAGCCTCGGTTACAATTACACCTCAGATAATTCAGATTTATGCTAGAAGTGATCTTTTTTGTCTATTCAATACTTCCTCTACTGTCATAAAAATGGGGAAGGTGTTTATGTAGCACCACAGCACAATAAAACCAGTTAGGGGATACATTTCAAGGAACTTATTGTCATACCAACACAAATAAATGGGTTATACTTGTATAGCGCTTTTCTACCTTCAAGGTACTCAAAGCTCTTTGACAGTATTTCCACATTGACCCATTCACACTCACATTCACACACTGATGGCGGGAGCTGCCATGCAAGGCGCTAACCAGCAGCCATTAGGAGCAAGGGTGAAGTGTCTTGCCCAAGGACACAACGGAGGTGGGGATTGAACCCCAGTAACCAGCAACCCTCCGATTGCTGGCACGGCCACTCTACCAACTTCGCCACGCCGCCCCATGAGACATGAGATGTGTTGGTATGACATTTCTCAGTCATTTGCATTAATCATATGACTTTTTTAGCATGTCGTGAGTTTTGACTCTGTGCATTTAAATTTGTAGTCCTTTTAGTTATTGTACAAAATATGGCGGTTATCATATGTAAGTGGCGAGAAGCAATGGCAATACAGTCATTCTCTGACTGGGCTACGTGTTTGTGTTGTTATAATTGTCTCCCAGCAGCAACTGTTTAGGTGTTAGTTGTTGTTTTTTTGCTTGAAGATCACACACACACACACACACACACACATACATACATACATACATACATACATTCGTTAGTTGTGGGACAATGTGTGGTCCCGGAGTGTCAGCCTATGTTTTTATTTATAAAAGCAACATTGTTTCTCCTCACCCTTTCCTCCAACCTTGTCCTCTTCCTACAGTGAGGTGTCCGAGCCCAGCCTGGCCGCCGTGTCGGAGGCGGAACCAGATTCTGAGAGCCCCGTGGCCCAGCAGCTGATGTCAGGAGCCGACCAAATCAATAGTGAGGGCCACCTGGAGGAGGTAAGTTAGCTGAGAGTGTGGGTTGATGGGCCGGAGCCACAGTCTCCAACTAACTTTGCATCGTCATTCACATCCACGCATGAATTGTTGACGCTTTAGTCATTTAAACGCAACACAACCTGATCCATTTGCTTTTAGTTGCAATTCTTTGTAAGTCAATGCAAATGGAGTATATTTATTTTCTTTACAAGGTTGTGTTGTCGTTGGAGTCGGGTATAGTTGTAATTCTATGTGTTTACTGCGACTAATTATTCATACCTATCTAGGGCTGGGCGATATGGCCTTTTTTTAATATCTCGATATTTTTAGGCCATATCGCGATACACAATATATATCTCGATATTTTGCCTTAGCCTTGAATGAACACTTGATACATATAATCACAGCAGTATGATGAATCTGTGTCTACATTAAAACATTCTTGTTCATACTGCATTAATATATGCTCATTTTAAACTTTCATGCAGAGAGGGAAATCACAACTAAGTCAATTTAGCAAAACGGTATTTATTAAACAGTTATTAAGCAGTGGCACAAACATTCATGTCATTTCCAAAACAGAAAGTGCAAGATTGTCCGAGACATTTTAAAACAAGCTATAGTTGCACTTTTGTGAATGATGTCACTAAGATGACATATCAAAACAACACTAAATTAAAGTGCACTTTTTGTACAGAAAGCCACTACAATAGTTTAAAACAAATAAAGCGCACTTTTGTGAATGATGACACACAAGATATTTCAATAAGTGTCACATAAAAATGAGCTGCATATCAAATAGTATATGTCCTACGGTGTTGATGTGGAAATAGTTGCTTCGGCATTTAGTTGGTGTAGCACCGAACTGAGATGTTGACATGTAAAGACATATTCCCGCTTGAAGCCAAACCACCGTCAAGACGATGGACCCCGTGCTGTTTTTCTTGAGAATTAATTATTCCTCCATTTGTTACCAGATTCGCACCTGTTTTCTCTCGTATTACCACTCAAACCACACCGTTAGCTGTTAGCATCACAGCTAACGTTACCATGTCGCAACCTGTCTGCTCTGCGAGAGCGTGTGACTTTGCTCACGTGACAGTATGTGACGTATGTAAGGAGGTGCGCTTGTTTTAAGTGTCTGTGAGAAGGAGAGACAGGAAAGAGTGAGAAACACATGCAGTTTAATGCCCCGCAGCTAAAAGCAACTGCGTGAGAACGTATACTCGAATATCACGATATAGTCATTTTTTATATCGCACAGAGACAAACCCGCGATATATCGAGTATATCAATATATCGCCCAGCCCTACACCTATCCTTCCTTATCTTTTGCAAATTGCTTTCCCATGGGCCCAAGGGTGCTGATGCTGCCGGTCCTTGGTTCTGATAGTTTTCATTGGATCATCTTTTTGCCCCACACTGCATGCCTCTCATTCATTTATGTGCTTGTCGGTGTCGGAGAAGAAGGGCCAACTGCAAAAAAAAAAAAATATATATATATATATACCCTCTCGAGTGCTTTTTTTTTACAATTGCATTAGTAACATGTTTGGCATGAAATATTTTGCTAAATTAAAGAGAGGCTGCAAAACATGCTTACTCTGTTTCACAAATGTAGCATACTCTTGTATTACTTTCAAGATACTGTATATCAGTCATTATTTTTATTTAGTTGTTTAAAGAATGATGGCGTGTTTTCATGCATCATGCCTTTTTCTTGCCTCTTTCTTCCTTTCACTGTCTCCCCCTTTCCTCTCGCCTCCTCCATCTTTAGCCTTTTGTATCCCCTCATGAAAACTTCTCTCTTATATATATATTTATGGTGTGATTGTTGTTTTAAAACCACATTGATTGCTTTGTTATGAAGGTGCCCATGCCTCTTCCATTGCCCCTAATGGTACAAGCTGCATACTACTACTACTGCCACCACCACCACCACCACCACCACCAACACCACCTCCACTTCTCCTACAACTCCTGTCGCGATATGCTCGAGTGTGCCACTGGTACCTGAGTTAGGGCCAGAGTCTGCAACCCCCTCCCCGTCCATGGCACTGTGTAAATAGGCTTCCAGTGACACTTTGAGCCAGCAGCACAGGAGCTGGCGTCAAACCACCACCGGCAGCAGTGGCAGCCATGGTAACTGCAGCCCCTGGTTGTCATGGTAACCTTGCCTCTGGGGTTGGAAGATGAGCTGCTTGCTGATCTAAACTGGACTATACTATGTGATGCTGATGAAAGACGGCGAGGAGAAAAGGAAGATTTGCGCAACATGAATTATTCCCTCCTCTCGAGCAATTTTAAGGATGATGACAGCCTGAAACAGGCAGATGTGACTGTTTTAAAAATGCCTCCAACCCCATCTTGCATTCTTTGGGATGATGTAATGACTGGAAATGTTTCCAAACACAATGGATGTGCCTTTGAATATGGAAATATATTTGCCATGAGACTATATGACACTTTTTTGAAGACACTGCTTTCCCAAGGACTACGCAGACTTTGAATGGACATAACTTCATTGACATGTCATCTATGGCTGCGCACGCTTCACTTATCACCACCTTCTCCCGCAGCCGCCTCATCAGGAGTTGAGCCTGACTCACTGGGTGTGTTGCTATCATTATTCCTCTGAACTGCTATGCTTGTGGTGTAGATGTATTTTTCTGCATCCTGTTGCATTTACACCCACAACTTGGCACTTCCCGCATTGTGCAAAAGAAGTGTTCTCTCATTTGAACTACCTAATGGATTACAATTCAAAATGCCACATCATTTAAAGGCTTCAGATTGAATTTGCACAAACTGTTGAAGTTTAGAAGCCACAGGACACCACAGCACAGCAATGGACTTTCCCAAAGACTTTTGACAAATGGATTTATAATTTACCTGGACATTTAAAGTGAACCCCATCCTCACCCTCTATTACTCACAGACTACCCAAGAAATAAGACTTTGAACAACAGTCGCTCAAGAAGCATACCCGCCCCCACACCCCTTTGAAAGACAAAAGTCCATCCCAGTGATCAGTTCCTGCACACTCAAATCGAGGCATGCCCTCACTCCTCTGCCTTCCCTGATTGGATCCTTGTTGCCTAGATACAGTACAGAGAGTCGTGCGGTTGGGCCATAGTCCAGTAAGGAAATCAGGTGTCAAATGGTACCCGGCAATAACTTAACCATGTAAAATGAATATCTTTGCAAAATAATAATTGCTAGAGAAAATAACATTTAATTGTAAATCACAGCAGTTTCTTGTACTACAGTTTTATTTTGATAGTAGAATGGTATTGCTAAAACACAAATATGGACTGAAGCTACAACAGTTTATAACTTATCAAGTTACCTTTAACTTTTTAAATGGTCTGTCTTAAAGGCTCTTTAGGGTTTTCCACCTCTGCTTCACAGAACGCCTGAAAGAACCATTTGTGCTTCTTTTGTGTTCTTATACTGACCAAATAATTAGAGCATGGGCAATTTTGAATAGGAAGTTTTAAAATATAAACACAGTAGCAACACAAATCCATTAATCTAACCCATTCAAACACGCACATGCTGTACTCTGTTTGCTTAGTCTTCATACACACCGCACACAAGGTAATCCTGGTGGTTTATCTCTGGGTCTTTGGGCAGAGGTGGAGCATGTGGGTACAATTGAAGCAGGCAAACTACTACTTTATTTTTAAGAATGTAATTTTAGTTGAACCCCCAAAAACGCTACTTTGTCACTTACCCTGTTTGACCTTCTGTTGCCCATTTGGGGTATGCACTGTTAGTTCTCATCTCACCCTCGCACCCTTTGGGGTTTCTGTATGTTCTTTTTCTGTCTCTCCCTTACTCTCCAGAGCACCACTCCAAAGGCTTTTGCTGCTCGCAAGATATCTTTGACCAGTAGGTGGCCTGAACTAGATTAAATGTCTGGATTGTGCCTCGAATGTTTTTTTACCTTCATGGTTTATTTTTTTCCCCCTACAGGCAGCAAGATGCTCCCCAACACTGCAACCGACGTAGGAGGGGGAGACGCAGACTCTGTAGCTGTGGCAGGGAGGAAGAGACGTTGGGGCTCCAGCACAGCAGTCACTTCAAAGAAGCCATCCATCAGCATCACTACCGACTCACTCAAGGTGGGTTTCTTTTAGTTATATTACAACTTATTTTTGCGGTTAATAAATCTTTACTCTCTTTGCTCGGCAGACTTTGATCCCAGATATCAAAGTAGCCCAGGAGGCCGTGGTCGACCTTCTGCTCCCTGAGGATCTGCAGATGTCCGGGGATGAGGACAACCATGACAACAGCCAGGGCGATCAGGACAAAGGCCTGAAGATCCGACGCACAGTCACACAAGTAAGAGAGGAAGGAAAGTAACGGAAGGAAGTCTTTGTTGACGGCCATGTGACGGTTTGCACCCCTTCCCCAGGTGGTCCCAGCTGACAACCAGGAGAACGGGCAGGAAGAAGTGAAAGAGAAGGAGGGCGCGATAGCAGAACGAGAAATACAACAAATTACCCCCACAGACAAACCTAAGAAAAGTGTTTCCGATGAGACATGTGACAAGCCTGATACTGAGCCAAAGAAAGGTGAAGTTAAAAGTTCGAAGGCCCATTTTAAATTATTTTTTAATTGTTAGTAAGTCTCAGGGGTATCATAATACCATATTTGGAAGTGTACATTGATGATGTAATTTAGACCGTTTGAAAGCACTTTTAGTAACCCTAATGGGAACACAGTTTGTGTGTGTCTGTAGCGTTAATGATATTGAAGTTTGTTGTCTCCAACAAAGTGTGTCTCTCCAAGAAGCACTTGATGTACTTTTTACAAATGCAGTTTAGCTCTCCACTTGATTAACACTGAAGGGGACAGAGGACACAGATGGTTAGCAGAACCAGTATAGCTATGTGAGCTACAATGCTAACATTAAAGTCACATTCAGTGGCCTAGTGGTGTTAATTTTAAGTACGACTCAATTCACTCACCTACTCAGTGGCCTTGTGGTTAGAGTGTCCGCCCTGAGATCGGTAGGTTTTGAGTTCAAACCCCGGCCGAGTCATACCAAAGACTATAAAAATGGGACCCATTACCTCCCTGCTTTGCACTCAGCATCAAGGGTTGGAATTGGGGGTTAACTCACCAAAAATGATTCCCGGGTGCGGCACCGCTGCTGCCCACTGCTCCCCTCACCTCCCAGGGGGTGAACAAGGGGATGGGTCAAATGCAGAGGACAAATTTCACCACCCCTAGTGTGTGTAACATTCATTGGTACTTTAACTTAACTTAACAGAATCATGCTAGGTCAGCCTATTTGCTGCAGAAAAACAAAATGATCAAACTTACAACTCTAGTGTCTGTAGATGACTGGCAGATATTTGAAGATGTGTAGAGAAGCACACTTTTTTATGAGGGTGGAGGGTTTTTGAATGACTCCATGAAAAGCAGCAACTTCAAAAGTGCCCATTTGAGCACGTTTTCTCTCAAAAAGGAAGGAAACAAGACACGATAGATATTTTTCTTGTTTGGTGCTCATACAGGTTCTAAGGACTTTTGCATAAAGGGGGGCCTATTTTAAACTTTTCATTCATTTCTCGCTCCTATTTTCAGTTTCCCCCAGTGACAGTTTAGTGCGTCGCTCCATCAGTCAACAGAGGTCTGGAATGTCTGTCACTATAGACGACCCTATCCGGTCCACCAGGCAGCCCTCACCTCCACGAGGCAAACTTTCCAACATTATCCATGTGACAAACCTGGTAGGTTTGGAATTGATTAGTGAAGTCTGTCTGACCTACACCATGCCTAACCATACTCAAAGTTTATTTTGTGTGTTTACAGGTCCGACCATTCACATTGGACCAACTCAAAGAGCTGCTGAAACAGACAGGTAGTGTGGTGGAAGAAGGCTTCTGGATCGACAAGATCAAGTCACACTGCTACGTCACAGTAAGCCCCAAACTCATTCTCACCATTGGACATTTGAGACATGTGTCTGCTGCTTATTGCTTTGTACGATCCTTCCAGTATGCTACAACAGAGGAGGCAGTGGCCACCAGAGCTGCTCTCCATGGAGTCAAATGGCCTCAGAGCAATCCCAAAGTGCTCAGTGTGGACTTTTGTGAACAGGATGAGGTAACCAAGGCTTCTTCACACTACTGTCCATCTTTGCCTACTCACAGTTCAGCATTTGCTCTCCCACATTGATTTGGATTTCTATTCTCTACTTTAAATTGTACATTTTAAAACTTGTAGACTTTCTATTTAAGTTATCATAAAAAACAAAGGGGTTAGATTCCGCTGTCTGAAGGGGGAAAAAGTACTGCAGTTTTGAATTCAGCAGTGGGCGCTGTGGCACAAATTACATTTCTTGATTTTCCAGCACTGAAAGAAAGATGCTTTGACAAAACGTGATGTTGTGTAACTACATAATTTGTTGGTGGAATACTGTATTTCTTTCTTAATGTGAAATACGGAATTTAAAGGGGACCTATTCCGAAAAAACAACTTTTCTTAACTGATGGTACCTGCTTTTGTGTACTTGGGTTCCCCAGGAGACCCGAAAATTTTACTTCCGCCAAACGAGCCGTCAGGAATATGCTCTGACTTAAGACATTTTCTGACCTTTGATGCCAGTGGATATCTCCTTTATATATGGTAGAAATGTACCCGAAGACTGCGATTCCACCATTGAAGTACAACATTATAGTCTATAAGCTTATTTTTCTTCTTGTTTTGGATCAGACCGGCTCGTAAATGCACTTGAATCCTCTGTTGTCATTTCTAATTAAGTAGCTTATAGTTCAAAACATATACGGTATGTCAGACTCCATAGGAAAGCGCAAAAACTAAAACTACATCCAGTAGTTTTTGTGCATTTACCCAGTCGAAGTAGAGGCAGTAAATAAGACCGCCCACAAAACAGCACACTCTGAAGAGACGGTTAGAAAGCGACTTGAATACGGTCTGTAAAACATTAACTATGCAACATTTTAACCAAAGAATAACTATTACACATGTACAACACAAGGAAGTGTTTTAAATGTAAAAACAAATTATAGGTTGCCATTTTATTAGGCTCTCTTTAAACTTGACACCAAATCTGTTTTTTTTCCCTCAAGGGAGACACAGCATTTGCCAGTCTAAGGCCATGTCCAAACGAACGCGGAGAGTTTGAAAAATGCATATTTGGGGTTAAAACGATCTCCATCCACACAAGTGTAGTTTCAAAACTGTCTGTCTACACACAAATGCATAAACCTGCTGTCATGCACATTATGTCCAATCAGAAGCTTAGAAAAAGCAGCCACAGCTGATTTGGTGGCATTACACCTATGTTATTATACTGTTTGATATACTAGACATAAAATGACATGTACATTATTTTTAAAACCAGCTTGCATTTACACCGAGCTCTGGGAATAATGTAAATCTTTTTTTTTTGTATTTAAAGCTCGCATGCACGCCTGTGCTGCTGCAACCCAAATGATAACATCTTTAATCAGCAACATGGTGAGATATTACATGTGGAGTGAAGTGTACATTGTTTCTCAAATTAGCACGCACTAACGAGCCAAGGAAGCCATTTTGCACGTTTAAGTGCCTATAAGCGCACAGACGTGCGTGTGCTGCTGCAAAACTCTTGTGGAATTATAATGCATTAAATGATCAATATAGAGATAGATGTGCATTGACATTAACAAGAAGGAAGTAGACATGTTTTTTTAGTCGTTCGGGCACGTTACATGCGCCCGACTCCTATACAAATGGAAGCAACACACGTAAATTGACTTAATAATCTGTCATCCAATAAGGATTAAAAACATGCATCTTGCATCTTTTTTTTTGAGACAAAGCAGAAAGTCTTGCATGTCAAAGTTGTCTAATCAGGTGGAGGTATCGTATCCAAAACAGCTGACTGTCATTAGCGCTGGCGGGACTGTCGCAAAGCCTGTTTTGATGCGTCTTTTTTTGTCAACGTTGAGTGAAAATACATTTACGGTCAAACACACAGTAAATCCTCTTAAAGTGTGTTTAAAGGTAGCAAGGCAGTGTTGTTGAGATTTGAAAATGACAAGAGGTGTGGACAAGAGGCCTAAACGCAGAGATAAGTATGCGTTTATTAAGTATCTGAATTCATGTGGACATGCCCTAAATGTTCCAAAGTGCATCAAATCAGATATCTGCACATCAGATTTGGGCCACATCAGGTGGTAGTCTGAATCTGTCTAGAGTCTGATCTGTTCTAATGTGACTGCAATCTAAATGGCAATGCGACCTGTTTGCGACTTTTTCCTCATCTTTAGTCGAGCTACTTCAAAGACACGGCGAGCCAGCGAAAGTGGATATGTCATCACAACACAACATCCGATTTCGGCAGCACTGTTTCCAAATGTTCTGTATATGTATGTATTGGTATCCGTGGGGTCTTAAAATGTCTTAAATCCAACTATTTGAATTTAGGGCCTTTTTAAAATGTCAAAAATTATTCTAAAATCTCTTTTGGGACGGCGTGGCGAAGTTGGTAGAGTGGCTGTGCCAGCAATCGGAGTGTTGCTGGTTACTGGGGTTCAATCCCCACCTTCTACCTTCCTAGTCACGTCTGTTGTGTCCTTGGGCAAGACACTTCACCCTTTGCCTCTGATGGCTGCTGGTTAGCGCCTTGCATGGCAGCTCCCTCCATCAGTGTGTGAATGTGTGTGTGAATGTGGAAATACTGTCAAAGCGCTTTGAGTACCTTGAAGGTAGAAAAGCGCTATACAAGTATAACCCATTTATCATTATCATTTATCATTTATTTTGTAATGTTTAAAAAAAAAAATCTGATTTAGTCCACTCTAGCCTGCAGTGTAAACATAATCTTAGAGTATCAAAATACTTTGTGTACAGCAAAGATCTACTGTATTCTCCAAATTAGTGCCATTCCAGAACTTTTTCTTCTCTGTCCTATGCAGCTGGACTTTCACAAAGGTATCCTAAAGCCAAAAAAAGAGGAGAATCACTTCCCTCAGCTGGCCCCTCACCAGATTCGGCTTCCCCCACTCATGCCAGAACGGGACAAGGAAATTGAGCGAGACCGAGGCAGAGACCGTGACCGTGACCGAGGAGCGCCACTGGTACGGGACCTGTTGGCTGAGCGCCAGAGAGAAATGGAGCGGAGAGAACGCGCTCGCGGGGAACGCGAGTGGGACCGCGACAAGATCCGTGAATTTGCGAAGCCGGGAGAGGAGGAGCAGCGACGTTCCAGGTCCCGTGACAGAGAGCGGAGGCGGCGAGAGAGGGCAAAGAGTAAGGAGAGGAGGACTGAAAAGAAGGGTAAGACATCAAGATGACATTTGTGGCGCCCTCTGTGGATTGTGGTCAAAATGCTTTGGAAGATAAAGCTAGCATTCAAGTTCTACAGATATTCACTAAATAGTCAATGCCTTATGGACAATAAGTTGCAAAGACATTATGCTCAAGGGTAGCCGTGTTTTTAACCAATTTTTCTCACACACATGTACTTATCAGTTCCCTAAAAATGTCAGCCAGTCTTTGCTGTTTTTGCACCATGAGATACAGTTAGCGTTACTCTGTGAAAAATTTCAAGTCAAACAAACTTATGGGGTTTAATAACCACCATGTGTTATTTGTCAGAATAAATAATAGCACAGGGAACAGATTAGGGGTGCACTTGTGCACAGCACTACGAAGGTAGCAGAAACACAATGGTGAATTAAAAGCTACAAAAATGTATTTGCTAATGGAGAGTGTTTTTGTTACCAATAGAGAAGGCAGAAGAGGCTCCTGCAAAGCTTCTGGATGACTTGTTCCTCAAGACCAAAGCAGCTCCGTGTATATACTGGCTGCCCCTCACAGAAGAACAGGTTGGCATTTGACTACTGTGGGTTTTTTTTTTTTTACTGTAGGGCCCTAGTAACACACCTGTACGTTTGTCTCTTACAAGGCTGTGCAAAGGCTGTTAGAACGGGGTGAGCGTCAAAAGGAACGCGAGCGACGGCTCAAGGAGCAGAAGGAAGAAGAGGAAAAAAAGCGAGTAGAAGAGAGGAAGGAGAGGTTAAAAACCCGGGAGAAAGAAGGTGGCAGTGCGACAATAGGCAGCAGGGGAACTGGTGGCCGAGGAGCCGATGCCGACCGAGACAAGGAGCGAGGCTGGAATGCAGACGGAGACAGGAGGAGGGAAGGTGACCGTCGTTCCGGGCAACCCACAACAGCCACTGACGCTGGGTGGCGGTCTCGTAGCCGAAGCGACACCAGAGACCGGCGCCGCTGAAGCAGACAAAGAATTCTCAGGACTTTGAATCTATCGCAACTGGACTTTTTAGGTTGTCTTAGTGGATGTTTCGCTTTCATCAGTTCATGTTCAAAGACTAGATAGGACAGCTCTAGCCCAGCATAAACAAAATGTCTTCTAAGATAAACTGAACAGTCCAGCGGGGATGGAGAATACAATGACCTGGATGAGTGAAAATATTCACAGGCAGATACGAGGTAAGAAGAGTACGCCTCAGCCTGCTCAGTTTAAAATGGTCTACTGAAGTCCGCTTCCTGTTAAAACGTTTCATTGTTTCCCCACTGGAGGGCAGACTTCCTCCTTGTAAAGGTTATGTTTTTAACTGGCATCCATTGCAGAAAAGATGGAGGGGGCAGTGTTCTCAAGGTTTAGAAGCCTTCTTTTTTTCTCCTTTCTTTTAAAGTTCTGTGGTTCCACAGTTTATTCCTCCCAAAGCCCTGTAATAAAGTCGAAAATAGATATCCTGTCCTTCAAACATTACCTATAAGCAGTTTGTGTTTGGCTCACTTCCACTAGTTTATTTTAATGTTTAATTTTAACACTTTATCTTACTGTCCCAACTAAGTTAGGAAAATGTGATAGGTAATATCAAATGCTGGATTTGAGTCCTGGTTTGTCTTTAGAGGGCGTGTATCAGGATGATAAACATTAAGATGCTCACATGTCAATCATATATAAATATTCAAATAAAGGTTTGTATTCTGATAGCTCCATTTTGTAACATTTTAATTGTTGTAGTTGATTGTTTGTCTCCTGCAAGTACTTATTGTATTGCAAGTTCCATAAAAGAAATGAATAAATTTTAAAGCAAATTCCCTGTTGAGCCATCAATACCAATCAAGACAATATAGAATGCTGTCAATTTCATCCACTAGTCAACACAATTTATTACAGCATACAGAAACGACAGTCCAATACAAATCTCTTACAGTAAAGTTAAGTGCAAAATGTTTGCTATTTAAAAACAATGTACAGAGTTTAGCAGTATCCCTTGTTCTTCTACAGTAGAGGAGCAGTAGTCTCTTCCATGTTCCCTTTATAACCCACAGTACAGAAGAACAGCAGGTGGCACTATGTCAAGGAGGGGGGGGATTCAAGTCAAAGCTGTGAGAAAGTCTTAATATCAGCAGTTGCATGATGAGAATTAAAACAAAACAAAAAAAAGCAGGATGGTCCTCAGTGTGTGCTGCACACTCTGCTCATGTGGCACGGGTGGCACAGGAGATGAGAGTCCAGCGGGAAGCACTGCGAGCCGGGCTTATCGGAGAGCTGCTTGCCACACTCCTGGGTCAGATAAGGAAGGGAGGTCAGCTTGCAAACGACAAAGGGAAAACAAAAAGTCCTCACCTCACAGTGGTAACACTCAAAGTGGTAGTCCTTGTTCATGGACACAACCCTGAGGATCTCCTCACTGCCCTGATGATGCACAGGAACATTCCAATTAATTTACATTAGTGTCATGTACACATGTATTTTTTCTATGTATATTGGTGTACTTTATTGTATTACATTTCTAACCTCGGTTGGTAAGATGGGTTGAAGACAGGCCGCACACTTTGGTGCAAAAGTCCTGCAAAATGAACACAGACCATAAGAAACAAGGAGAAGTACAAAATGTCACTTTTTTCTTCATTAAGTCTGCTCTCACTTGTTGTAGTCGGCCACGCAGTAGATGTGGCTGTGTTGGTCCACGGTGAAGGGCACGCCGTCCAGGGCTTTGGCACACACCACGCAGCGGAAACACCCTGGATGGTAGGAGTTCCCCATGGCTTGCAAGATCTGAGGTCACAAAGCTTGATGTATTATTACTCTCACGAAAGGAGACTGTAAGTACACTATTTGAAGCACAAAGAGAAGATAAGAATATGGAGGACAAAGTGAACTTTTCAATGGTGTTTAACAGTAATGTAGAGTTTATAAGCACCGAATATATCTCCGACTTTAATCTTCATCTTAAAATAAAAATGAGGTAGTTATAGATGTAAGGATCGTAAGTTTGCTCATTTAACCAAATCGAGCACGTTGTTAAACAGTCACTCTGTTAGCATTGTAGCTAACATGGCTGTGCTAGTGTTGCTACTGTTTGTGTTCATCAAATTCTTGACTTAAGAGTGTCCCAACTTTAAAGTGTTTTTAGATCATTTCAAGTCATCCCTGCTTTTAGGTGGTGTAGCAAATGTCACAGTGAACCCTATAACAGGGGCGCATCTTTTCCACTGCAGAAGGGCCCAGTGAAATATTTACACTGAACTATTACTCTTACACTTGTTTTTAATCATATTCAATCGTTATAACCTTCTTACAGTTTAACATGATAAACCATGTCGTATTATATGAAACCAATCACAAAGATTATCTAGGCTTACATTACAAAACATTTATTATACATAATCAAATCCATCCATCCATCTTCTTCCGCTTATCTGAGGTCGGGTTGCGGGGGCTGCAGCCTAAGCAGGGAAGCCCAGACTTCCCTCTCCCCGGCCACCTCGTTCAGCTCTTCCCGGGAGATCCCCAGGCGTTCCCAGGCCAACTGGGAGACATAGTCTTCCCAACGGCCTCCTACCGGTCAGACGTGCCTAAACACCTCCCTAGGGAGGTGTTCGGGTGGCATCCTGACCAGATGCCCGAACCACCTCATCTGGCTCCTCTCGATGGGGAGGAGCAGCGGCTTTACTTTGAGCTCCCCCCGGATGGCAAAGCTTCTCACCCTATCTCTAAGGGAGAGCCCCGCCACCCGGCGGAGGAAACTCATTTCGGCCGCTTGTACCCGTGATTTTGTCCTTTCTGTCATAACCCAAAGCTCAGGACCATAGGTGAGGATGGGAACGTAGCTCGACCGGTAAATTGAGAGCTTTGCCTTCCGGCTCAGCTCCTTCTTCACCACAACGGATCGATACAGCGTCCGCATTACTGAAGACGCCGCACCGATCCGCCTGTCGATCTCACGATCAACTCTTCCCTCACTCGTGAACAAGACTCCGAGGTACTTGAACTCCTCCACTTGGGGCAGGGTCTCCTCCCCATCCCGCAGATGGCACTCCACCCTTTTCCGGGCGAGAACCATGGACTCGGACTTGGAGGTGCTGATTCTAATCCCTGTTGCTTCACACTCGGCTGCAAACCGATCCAGTGAGAGCTGAAGATCCTGGCCAGATGAAGCCATCAGGACCACATCACCTGCAAAAAGCAGAGACCTAATCCTGCAGCCACCAAACCGGATCCCCTCAACGCCCTGACTGCACCTAGAAATTCTGTCCATAAAAGTTATGGCGGACTGCCACAATCAGAACACAGGACTTCCCGAGGAGCACAGTTGAATGCCTTCTCCAAGTCCACAAAGCACATGTAGACTGGTTGGGAAAACTCCCATGCACCCTCAAGGACCCTGACGAGAGTATAGAGCTGGTCCACAGTTCCACGACCAGGTTGAAAACCGCACTGTTCCTCCTGAATCCGAGGTTCGACTATCCGGCGTAGCCTCCTCTCCAGTACACCTGAATAGACCTTACCGGGAAGGCTGAGGAGTGTGATCCCACGATAGTTGGAACACACCCTCTGGTTCCCCTTCTTAAAGAGAGGAACCACCACCCCGGTCTGCCAATCCAGAGGTACTGCCCCCGATGTCCATGCGATGTTGCAGAGTCTTGTCAACCAAGACAGCCCCACAGCATCGAGAGCCTTAAGGAACTCCGGGCGGATCTCATCCACCCCCGGGGCTCTGCCACCAAGGAGCTTTTTAACTACCTCAGCAACCTCAGCCCCAGAAATAGGAGAGCCCCAGGCACTGCTTCCTCATAGGAAGACATGTTGGTGGGATTAAGGAGGTCTTCGAAGTAATCCCCCCACCGATCCACAACATCCGCAATCGATGTCAGCAGAACACCATCCTCACCATACACGGTGTTGACAGTGCACTGTTTCCCCTTCCTGAGGCGGCGGATGGTGGTCCAGAATCGTTTCGAAGCTGTCCGGAAGTCGTCTTCCATGGCTTCCCCGAACTCCTCATATGTCCGAGTTTTTGCCTCCGCGACCGCTGAAGCCGCACACCGCTTGGCCTGTCGGTACCTGTCCGCTGCCTCTGGAGTCATATGAGCCCAAAGGACCCTATAGGACTCTTTCTTCAGCTTGACGGCATCCCTCACTGCCGGTGTCCACCAGCGGGTTCTAGGATTACCGCCATGACAGGCACCAACTACCTTGCGGCCACAGCTCCAATCAGCCGCCTCGTCAATAGAAGTGCGGAACATGGTCCACTCGGACTCAATGCCCAGGACCTCCCTCGTGACATGTTCAAAGTTCTTCCGAAGGTGGGAATTGAACCTCTCTCTGACAGGAGACTCTGCTAGACGTTCCCAGCAGACCCTCACAATGCGTATCGGCCTGCCAGGTCTGTCCGGTATCCTCCCCCACCACTGCAGCCAACTCACCACCAGGTGGTGATCGGTAGAAAGCTCCGCCCCTCTCTTCACCCGAGTGTCCAAAACATGAGGCCGCAAATCCGATGACACAACTACAAAGTCGATCATGGAACTGCGGCCTAGGGTGTCCACGTTCACGTCACTCTTGATACATCTCAACTTTGCTGTTAAAAAATAAATAAAATAAGGGCGTACACCAGGCTTTTGTGCATAAATTAATACGTGAAGCCTCTGCTCTTACTCGCTGGCATTTACTTATAGCTAGAGATCGACATAGCTTTGTTTTTCCAACCACGGGAAGGAAGGAAGTGGATTATGTTCAATGTTAAAGAAATACATCATCAAAAACATGATGGAGCATGTAGCTCCCTAAATTGGTGAAGCAATTTGAGCGTACCACGGCGAGTCTGCGCCCTACTGAAGCAGAATGAGTAAATAATGCCAGCCAAGAATGTTAAAACAATATCTCAACGTGGAGATGTGTCCATGAAAATGTGGAAGAGCTGCTGATGGTGTGTTTGGCGAAGAAGCAGCAGGAAGGAGACGCCATAATAGCCCACTTTCCAAAGCAAACTGTACATGGTTATTGCAATACTTCATAAAAGTACTGGAGTTGTTTGTACTACATTCTATTTTATGTATTGTTTTTCCAAACCATGTTTCCTATCGAGAAGTTTGCTTTTCTTTTTAAAAAGGCATGTTGGATGTTAAAAATGTTTTGAGTTAAGAGCGCCATCCCAGAACTACAAAACCAGCGAAGTTGGCACGTTGTGTAATTTGTAAATAAAAACAGAATACAATGATTTGCAAATCATTTAACTTATATTCAATTGAATAGACTGCGAAGACAAGATATATAATGTTCGAACTGAGAATAATCATTAACTTAGAATTTAATGGCAGCAACACATTGCAAAAAAGTTGGCACAGGGGCATTTTTACCACTGTGTTACATGGCCTTTCCTTTTAACAACACTCAGTAAACGTTTGGGAACTGAGGAGACCAATTTTTTAAGCTTTTCAGGTGGAATTATTTCCCATTCTTGCTTGATGTACAGCTTAAGTTGTTCAACAGTCTCCATTGTGGTATTTTACGCTTCATATTGTGCCACACATTTTCAATGGGAGACCGGTCTGAACTACAGGCAGGCCAGTCTAGTACCCGCACTCTTTTACTATGAAGCCACGCTGTTGTAACACGTGGCTTGGCATTGTCTTGCTGAAATAAGCAGGGGCGTCCATGATAACATTGCTTGGATGGCAACATATGTTGCTCCAAAACCTGTATGTACCTTTCAGCATTAATGGTGCCTTCACAGATGTGTAAGTTACCCATGCCTTGGGCACTAATACACCCCCATACCATCACAGATGCTGGCTTTTCAACTTTGCGCCTATGACAATCCGAATGGTTCTTTTCCTCTTTGTTCTGGAGGACACATTGTCTACAGTTTCCAAAAACAATTTCAAATGTGGACTCGTCAGACCACAGAACACTTTTCATCGGTCCATCTTAGATGAACTCGGGCCCAGCGAAGCCGGCAGCGTTTCTGGGTGTTGTTGATAAATGGCTTTTCCTTTGCATAGTAGTGTAGCGACGAACCGTAGTTACTGACAGTGGTTTTCTGAAGTGTTCCTGAGCCCATGTGGCGATATCCTTTACACACTGATGTTGCTTTTTGATGCAGTACTGCCTGAGGAATCCAAAGTCTGTAATATCATCGCTTACGTGCAGTGACTTCTCCAGATTCTCTGAACCTTCTGATGATATTACAGACCGTAGATGGTGAAATCCCTAAATTCCTAGCAGTAGCTGGTTGAGAAATGTTGTTCTTTAAACTGTTGGACAATTTGCTCACGCATTTGTTGACAAAGTGGTGACCCTCGCCCCATCCTTGTTTGTGAATGACTGAGCATTTCATGGAATCTACTTTTATACCCAATCATGGCACCCACCTGTTCCCATTAGCCTGTTCACCTGTGGGATGTTCCAAATAAGTGTTTGATGAGCATTCCTCAACTTTTTTGCCACTTGTGCCAGCTTTTTTGAAACATGTTACAGGCATCCAATTCCAAATGAGCTAATATTTGCAAAAAAGAAAGTTTTCCAGTTTGAACAAGGGAAACTTCGGTTTTTTTCAACCTGGGCCCTGTTTTCATAATTTTTTCTGTATATGTGAGTGCTGGATAAAACATTTTTTGAGGTCGCGCCAGTATTGAGCAGGGCAGGCAGCCTCCAGCCCAGCTAACGCTCGTACACAGGGCAACTGGCTCTCGTCAAAATTCGGCCTATAAACATGCATTTTTTTCACACTGACAGGCTCAGATAGTTACAATGAGTGTCCGACAACATACTAGAAAGGAGAAATTAACGTATGTCTCTACCTTTAGCTGGAGATCGCTGTTTGTTGTGAGCTGTGTCCAAATCTCACCACGCTACAAATCTCGTTCCGAAATCTCGCGATAACTCGCGACAAAACACCGGTGGAAAAACAGTTCACATCAGGCAAAAATTCAGCCATGACAGACAAACAAACAAACTTTTCTATAAAACTAAAATAACAGTCTTCGGTAATCCAACAGAAAATCACTTCAGTCATCTCTCTTCACCTCAGTCAGGTAACTGTTTTTCCACCGGTGTTTTGTCGCGAGTTATCGCGAGATTTCGGAACGAGATTTGTAGCGTGGTGAGATTTGGACACAGCTCACAACAAACAGCGATCTCCAGCTAAAGGTAGAGACATACGTTAATTTCTCCTTTCTAGTATGTTGTCGGACACTCATTGTAACTATCTGAGCCTGTCAGTGTGAAAAAAATGCATGTTTATAGGCCGAATTTTGACGAGAGCCAGTTGCCCTGTGTACGAGCGTTAGCTGGGCTGGAGGCTGCCTGCCCTGCTCAATACTGGCGCGACCTCAAAAAATGTTTTATCCAGCACTCACATATACAGAAAAAATTATGAAAACAGGGCCCAGGTTGAAAAAAACCGAAGTTTCCCTTTAAGTATCTTGTCTTTGCAGTCTATTCAATTGAATATAAGTTGAAAAGGATTTGCAAATCATTGTATTCTGTTTTTATTTACGTTTTACACAACGTGCCAACTTCGCTGGTTTTGGATTATGTAATTGGGCTGGTGAGTTGAGGTACTACTGTATTTCTCATTCACTATCGTGGCACATTGGACACGTATTTAAAATGTCCGAAATATGGGACATTTACAGCAAAATCTGCTTCCGAAGTACAAACCCCGTTTCCATATGAGTTGGGAAATTGTGTTAGATGTAAATATAAACGGAATACAATGATTTGCAAATCCTTTTCAACCCATATTCAATTGAATGCACTACAAAGACAACATATTTGATGTTCAAACTCATAAACTTTATTTTTTTTTTTGCAAATAATAATTAACTTAGAATTTCATGGCTGCAACACGTGCCAAAGTAGTTGGGAAAGGGCATGTTCACCACTGTGTTACATGGCCTTTCCTTTCAAGAACACTCAGTAAACGTTTGGGAACTGAGGAGACACATTTTTTAAGCTTCACAGGTGGAATTCTTTCCCATTCTTGCTTGATGTACAGCTTAAGTTGTTCGACAGTCCGGGGGTCTCCGTTGTGGTATTTTAGGCTTCATAATGCGCCACACATTATCAATGGGAGACAGGTCTGGACTACCGGCAGGCCAGTCTAGTACCCGCACTCTTTTACTATGAAGCCACGTTGATGTAACATGTGGCTTGGCATTGTCTTGCTGAAATAAGCAGGGGCGTCCATGGTAACGATGCTTGGATGACAACATATGTTGCTCCAAAATCTGTATGTACCTTTCAGCATTAATGGTGCCTTCACAGATGTGTAAGTTACCCATGTCTTGGGCACTAATACACCCCCATACCATCACAGATGCTGGCTTTTCAACTTTGCGCCTATAACAATCCGGATGGTTCTTTTCCTCTTTGGTCCGGAGGACACGACGTCCACAGTTTCCAAAAACAATTTGAAATGTGGACTCGTCAGAACCCTTTTCCACTTTGTATCAGTCCATCTTAGATGAGCTCAGGCCCAGCGAAGCCGACGGCGTTTCTGGGTGTTGTTGATAAACGGTTTTCGCCTTGTATAGGAAAATTTTAACTTGCACTTACAGATGTAGCGACCAACTGTAGTTACTGACAGTGGGTTTCTGAAGTGTTCCTGAGCCCATGTGGTGATATCCTTTACACACTGATGTCGCTTGTTGATGCAGTACAGCCTGAGGGATCGAAGGTCACGGGCTTAGCTGCTTACGTGCAGTGATTTCTCCAGATTCTCTGACCCCTTTGATGATATTACGGAGCGTAGATGGTGAAATCCCTAAATTCCTTGCAATAGCTGGTTGAGAAAGGTTTTTCTTAAACTGTTCAACAATTTGCTCACGCATTTGTTGACAAAGTGGTGACCCTCGCCCCATCCTTGTTTGTGAATGACTGAGCATTTCATGGAATCTACTTTTATACCCAATCATGGCACCCACCTGTTCCCAATTTGCCTGCTCACCGGTGGGATGTTCCAAATAAGTGTTTGATGAGCATTCCTCAACTTTATCAGTATTTATTGCCACCTTTCCCAACTTCTTTGTCACGTGTTGCTGGCATCAAATTCTAAAGTTAATGATTATTTGCACAAAAAGAAAGGTTTATCAGTTTGAACATCAAATATGTTGTCTTTGTAGCATATTCAACTGAATATGGGTTGAAAATGATTTGCAAATCATTGTATTCCGTTTATATTTACACCTAACACAATTTCCCAACTCATATGGAAACGGAGTTTGTATATGTTCTCTCAGACTCCATGTTGGTCAGAATGCTCTAATATGGTCCGAATGTCTTTGTTTGTGGTACAAACACAGGCAAACATTCCAGCGAAAGTTCGTTGTGGGAAACCAGAAGGACCGTCCCCCACACCCGCATGTCCCAAGTGACTGAGGTATGTTCCCACAACTCACCTGTTCCAGAATGAGGTGTCCACACACATTGCACTTCTCGGCAGCAGCCTGGAATCCTGAAAACTGCGACGGAGGACGAGAATGTTGTGATCAGAACGAATGGGGGAAAAAAACAAAACCCATCCTGAGACCAAGCTTACCATGTAGTCCTCTTTGCAATACACTGAGCCGTTGACGTTGTAGAAGTCCTTGTTCCTCAAGGTGCGCCCTGTGACAAAGAGATACTCAGAACGGCTCAAAAATATTAGTCCGGAGAAGGTCCACTCACCACAGGAGACGCAGGTAAAGCAGCGAGTGTGGTAAAGGGTCTCCAAAGCCTGGCAGGCGTTGTCCGCTCCGTACACACCTTTTCCACACTTGACACAGGTCCCTGCATAAACATACAAAGGCTTTTTTTTATTTAATTCAACTGCTCGCCGTCTGACCATCAGGGGACGCAAGTCGTGAAATCCAAGCCAAAGTGTCGATGCTTGTAGAGACATAGCAAGGGATTTCACACCCAGGACGCTGACATTAAAGCCCAAATCCGCCTAGCAACAGTGAAGCCTTTTTTTTCTTATGACAGACACCACATGGTAGTGCTGTTACTAACCCCTCATATGTTTACTTGAAATTAGAGATGTCCGATAATATCAGCCTGCCGATATTATCAGCCGATAAATGCTTTAAAATGTAATATCGGAAATTATCGGTATCGTTTTTTTAATTATCTGTATCGGGTTTTTTTGTGTTTTTTTTATTAAATCAACATAAAAACACAAGATACACTTACAATTAGTACACCAACCCAAAATTCACACTCATTCACACAAAAGGGTTGTTTCTTTCTGTTATTAATATTCTGGTTGCTACATTATATATCAATAAATATCAATACAGTCTGCAAGGGATACAGTCCGTAAGCACACATGATTGTGCGTGCTGCTAGTCCTCTA